>NW_027493359.1:0-31867 GCF_021521415.1 Bidens hawaiensis
AAATTTGATGAACATACAAACGTAATAAAGTTCAAACTTTAAAAAATTTCCATAAATGTATATATCTTGAATAACAATTTTTTTAATTAAATAAAAAATAATTATAAATTTAAAATGTTTGAAAAAATAGAAAGTAAATATTAAATTAGTCATTTTAAAGCATAAAGTTGATAAATCATAATAATAATAATAATAATAATAATAATACTTATTATTATATTTATTATTATTATTAAAAGTTCGCTAAGAAATGGTGAAGTTTGATGTGGGACAAATCGTAAAACTTTAGTTATTAATGATATGACTATAAATATGGTTATAGATTTCTAACAAGTTAAACGAGTAAAAAACTCAAGCTTATCAAATCTGTCAAACGAGTTAGAATGAGTTTAAAACTATCAAAAGGTTATTCAAATAAACGTACAACTTTAAGAACTATTATATTTAACTATGTCGACAGGGCCAGACTTTCTCAATAACTAAGCCAATCACGTACTTAAGGCGACCAAAAATTAGGGCCCCAATTTATATATATATATATACAATAGGCGGGTGCCCGCGTCATGCAGCGGGAAACGTAGACGTCGGTAATCATGTAATAAGTTTATGGTTGTTCATTGTTCGGTTTGAAACCGTAAGATCGTTCAAACCAGTCTTTGGTTTGATTTCATAGTTAATTTTTTTCTTTAACTTTCGGCTTATTGTTTTCAATTTTTAAAGGCTATGCTTTGGTTTTCGACGAAAATAAACCGTTACTACCGATTTGGCCCATGGTTTAGTCTAAAACCAATAAAACCAAACCGCAAACACCTTTATATACATAAAATGTTATTTTTTTTAACTGAAATAAAAATTATGACAATATCATACTCAAATTAAAGATAAAAATATGCTCTTTTTTATGGTGTAATTTTTTTTAAAAAATATTAACGTATGAAAACGTTATTAACGTTTAAAAATCATGGGGGTAATTGGGTTAAAGTGAAAATTAAAATGAGATATAGGTAAAAGATTAAGACTCATTATTGCAAATATTCTTTAAATTTACAAATGATAATTATAATTGAGGGACAATATTGTAAGTATATTAAATGAAACGTGAGTTTTAATGTTACAATTACTCCTTTGTCCTTATTCAAGTTTGTATCATATGCAATATTGTTTGTAAATCCCTTAATGTAGACCGTCTTAATTTGCCTTCATGTTATACATTATATATAGTATAGATATATAAAAAATGGTTCAAATAAGAATAAGATGTCTTCTAGGAATGGTAAGAACCAATAATTTTTTTGACATATGGCATTACAAATTATAGTTAAAGCACAATTCTAAGAAACTATGTCGGTTATAAAGGTGATAGAGTAATTCTAGAAAACTATGTCGGTTTTTGCTAATTTTAAATCTCAACCATTGATTAATATGATCTAATGGCTATGATTTATTCCTAGTCTTCCTTAAAAACTATCTCTTTTTATTTTAACCCACCCCATATATATATATATATATATATATATATATATATATATATATATATATATTAGATTGGACTAATCGGTGTTAATGGAGAAAGAAAGGCCTAATTACCCAAACAAAATCTGTATATACAGCCAGAGAAGTAGAACGAAGTTAAAATAAATAAATAAATCACAAAAACGACAGCACGAATTTAGGCCTCGCTGCTTTGCCTCTTAGGCGCTTTGGACACCTAATCGTCGGTTCCGATGATTACTCCAGTCTCTGATATGTCATATAATGCCTATTTGCCTATTTTTATTGAATATGTATATATGCTTTTGGGAATTGAGAATTCTCTAATCTATATTGCTTCTATTGTGTTGGCAATTTCTGTTACTTTCTTTTCAGTGTGCTATTTAGGCTATGTAAGAGTTAAGACTGATTGTGGGTCGTTGTTATTAGATAACAAAAGGAAGCACTCATAATTTCAGTTTGGCATCTCAGACCTCTCTAGTAATTGCCCTAAATCTTCAATCTCCAAGTAAAGGTTTTTAAATATTTTTATGCGCACACTAAAGAATTTTTAATTTTTTTATATATTTTATCTAAATAAATTATACTTTATCTTAAGTTTTTATATTTTATCTAAACATATTTAAAAAAAAAACATTTTAACTCCGCCAACTATAAACTTTGTAGTTTATAATTATTGGTCCCAAGCCCGGGTAAAGGAAGATGATTTATATTGAAAAGTTTTTTAAAAGGCCTCAACTTATTAGTTTATTTAGGGCCACCAAAAACGTTGGAACGGTCCTGATAGTCAATATATATGTTTAATAATATTATGTTTTTAATCATATTTGTTATACTAATCTACAATATATATAAATGAAAACCCTAAAATCCTACGTGTTATGATGTGGTCGCTCCCCCCTTTTATGAAAGTCACCAGCTTGCTCGATTTTTAAATAGAGGGCTCTCATTGATTTAACCCAAATTCATGGGTATGGGTCTTACCAAATCCAGATAGCTCTTAAACGGGTTATAACATCTCATTATATTAAAAATTAATCTCATCAAATATTTAATATAAAAATCCTATAAAATAGTGATATACTAAAAATTAATATCCTATTTTATTTAAAAGATATTATTTGTAATTAAAAAATAATTTTATAATAAAGAAAATAAACGGGTAATAGGTATCACCAAACCCAGATGACTTTTAAACCGGATTATAACATATCATTTATTTGTGAAACCATTTTATCATCAAAACTCAAGTATATTAATTATTAACTTTCTTATCATAAATTAAATTAAAATCCATATATATATATTAGAATCGAATAATGCAAAACAACCACATAATACGGGGATAAAATCTAGTTACTTTATATAATAACTATGGAGACTTCTTGGGAGCTTTCCTTGATGTATACAAGAGACTAGGTGAGAGTGAACGACTAGAAGTCACACGAATCAAGTTGCTTGAACTTGAACGGGTAGATCCTGACCCACGTCAAACATTGACAAGTCAACCCAATTGGAGTAGTTAGTACTTGCGGGATGTTTGGGATTTCTTATTTTACCTCCTTATAATTTGTCATTAAGTTAATAAGTTATCGTATCGAACTTTTCCTCTTATAATTTAAGCAATTTCAAACACCTTATTGCTTTTTAAAAAGTTAATAAGTTATAAGTAGATAAAAATAAGCAATCCCAAACACCCCCTTAGACTAAACGGTATCGATGTTATTTTGCTTTCCACTTTATAATGTAATGTTACTGGCACATCATATCCCACTCCACCATCTTCCGCAATACTATGAAAATAGTTACCAATTCACCACATCCCTCTCTTTTCAAATAAAATAATAATATTGATATAAGTAAAATTAATTTAATATAACATAATTAAAAATATTAATTTTGAGTACAAACATAAAATTAAAAAAATATTAAATTTTGTGTATTTGTAGTTGTCGGGTAGTCAAAAAAACACAAATATATTTCGACAAGCTTATCGATCAAAGCACGTGTCAAGGTCATTCACGAGACAAAAAATTATTTATTTTTTTCAAAACAAATATGTTTTCGTTAAAATTAATACCGGGATGTTCATAAAAAAATATTATACAAACGTATGTATTTAGTTTTTCTTTTTATATTAACAAAGACAAGTTATTAAGTAAAAACTATTTAACCTACATAAATAATTATAAGAAGTTTTTTTAAAACTTAAAAATTAACATATTAAATTACGCATCATGTTAAAAAAGTAAACTTTCTTTTCTACTCCACCCCATCGACATGCAACTTCCGATCTTCTCAACCCCATCTTCAAATTCTGATTTTCTATCTTCTTCTCTATGTGGATTCAACAAATTAACAACCCATTGAGCGACAATTTCTTCGGGGAAACCTCCACAAATATTTTACCGATTTGTGAAATTGGGCGGTCCCAATAACAGGGTGGTGTTTGTCGGCGGCACCGCTCGCCACCTCAGCAGTTCAGCGGTAAAGCGGTTTCCACACCGTAATGCCTTATGCTTAATGTTTACGGTAAGGTTAAAATACAAAGTAAACAAAAAATGAGAAGTATGAGAAGCAATCTAGTCCATTGATCTTAGATTTGAATGGTTTTGATTAATTTGAGAATAAAAAAATGATGGAAATTACATATTTGGAATAGTCTATATTGTTGACTTTCTCTCTTCTTTTGCAATGTGCATGTTAGTTACCATATCATTTTATAACGTCTATAATTTTTTTATACGACAATTTTTTAAAAAAAATTACCATAATAACAAGCGTTTTTTATCTTTAATATGAGTACCATATTATTGTAAAAAGTTAAATAAAAAATACTGGTTTTTATACATTGTGTTATTGGTTTGTCATTGTGTTTCTTTATTGAGTTTTCTACATTGTGTTATAGGTTATGGTCATTGTGTTTTATAATCGTTAACATATTAAAGATTAATTTTAAAATAAAAGATACGTCATTATGTCTTTATGCTCATTATTTTGTCTATTGTTCGTTATTGTGTCTTTATACTCATCATTGTGTTTTAGTTATTGTGTACTACATTCATTTGTGTATTATTTTAGGTCATTGTGTATTATGTAAGTATCATTATGTTTTACGTTTCAGATAATTGTATAATATGTATTCACCATTGTGTTTTATATTTTATGTTATTGTGTAATATGCATTAAGCATTGTGTTTTATATTTTTACGTATTAGATATAGTTGTAATTTTATCATTATAACATATTAGAATTACACAACGGTGTTATTTCACTATTACAATTTTCAGATTTCATCTTTAAAAAAAACACAAAGATAATCATAAAAACATAATGATAAACATAAAACACAATGACAAACAGAAAGACACAATGACATATTTTTTTTTATTTTATAAAACAAAGTCATACTCAAATTAAAAATAAAAAACGCTTGTTATTATAGTGAACTTTTTTAAAAAAATGTCGAACGACAAAGTTAAAGACATTTTAAAATATGGTGGAGATGATATGTGTCTTGCATGTTTAAAAATTGGGTATTTAGGTCAAATTGCTTAAAGAAACAGGGAGGAAGAGGAGGAGGCATCTGAGTTGGTGGTGGTTCAAGGTGGTGGAGGCGGCCATGGTGATAGTGACGGTGGTGGTGATGGGGTGGGGCAGACGGCGCCGGTGATGGTGGTGGTTCAAGGTGGTGGTGATGGTGGTTCATGGTGGTGGTGGTGGTGGTGGTTCAGGGTTATAATTGTAAAAAATATAATTTTCCAAGAATTTGAAAATTTGGACGGGAAATGTAGGAAACATAAAAAAACAGTCTCTCAAGACGGTTTTTTTGAGTAAAAAAGTTTTTGAAAAATTTAAACTTTTGCTCCAAGATTACAAATAATTTGGACTTGCACGGCATTATTTCCCCAAATCTCGTCTTTTACCTGACTTTCTTTCAAAATCTCGTCTTTATTTTTATCTAATCACAATGCGTCTTGACAGTATCTAACAACCAATGAACTCTGACATAACATACACGAAACACAACTTCAATCTCCTAAAATCAGATACTCGGACTTTAAACATACCGAAACATAAGAGTTATTATTATTATTATTATTATTATTAACGTAATAGATAAATGGAAAACAAAACTTAACAAAATCCAAATTCATACGAATCAAAGAAAAATAAACTTAAAAACAAAGTACTAAGAGGAAACAAATACTGATATTGGGAATGAATCGAGTCCTCCATTTCCCATGTAGCTTCATGTTCAGAATGGTTCTTCCAAAGAACTTTAACGAAAGGAATAGTTTTCTTGCTCATAATGTGTTCTTGAAAATCATGAATAACTTCTGGTTCTTCTTCGAAAGTTAAATCCTCACGAATATGATGGAGAAGATAGTTGACAACATGCAACGGGTGATAATTGTACCACCTAAGATGAGATACGTGAAAGACTTAATGCACATTAGATAACTCAGGTGGTAACGCCAAACGATATGAGATTTTGCCAACTCTTTCAAGAATTTCAAACCGTCCGATGAATCTAGGGCTAAGCTTTCCCTTGATTCCAAAACGTTGAATGTCTCTACTAGGTGAAACTCACAAGAATACCCGATCACCAACATTAAATTCCAAAGCTCGACGATGTCGGTCTGCATAGCTCTTCTGTCGACTCTGAGCTTCTTTTAGCTTCTCACGAGCAGTGGTAACTTTCTCATTTGTAATCTGTACTAATTCGGGCCCTTTAATAATTTTCTCACCAACTTCTTCCCAACAGATAGGTGCTCTACACTTACGACCATATAAAAGCTCAAATGGTGCAATACCGATGCTAGCTTGCCAACTATTATTGTAGGCAAACTCAACCAGACTTAAATACTCATCCCAGTTTTCGCTCCACTCTAAAGCACATGCTCAAAGCCTATCCTCGAGTTTCGGAATGGTACGTTGTGACTGATCGTTAGTCTGAGGATGAAACGTGGTGCTGAATCTCATTCTAGTACCCCATGCGGTTTGCAACCCCTTCCAAAAACGCGAAGTGAAACATGGTCTCGATCACAAACAGTAGAGGCCGGGGTACCATGGAGTCTCTCTATCTCTTGAGTAAATATATCAGATAACTTACTGACTGGGAATCCTTTTTGAATCAGAAGAAAGTGAGTTGATTTTGACAAACGATCGACTACAACACAAATAGCATCATTTCTTTTAAACTTCTTAGATATTCTGGTAATAAAATCCATTGAGATATCATCGCACTTCCATACCGGAATATCAAGTGCTTGAAGCAAACCCCCGTCTCTTTGGTGCTCAGTTTTAACTTGTCGATAAGTAAGACATCTACTGACATAACTGGCCACATCCTCTTTCATACCGCTCCACCAAAAATGTTGACGAAGATCCTGATACATCTTTGTAGATTTGGGGTGGATAGAGAATGGTGAACTGTGAGCCTTGGCTAACAACGACTCTCGTATGGTAGAATCGCTAGGCACGCATAACCGTTTTCCACACCAAATTATATCATGCTCGTCTTTTCTGAATTCTGGCTGTTTACCAACCTCCAAATTATGTAGAATTGCCCAAATTTCTCTGTCTTCATATTGCGCGCTTTTGATTCCAGAAATCAGATCAAGCTCAATCTAAAATCTGGCTAGATATCCATTGGTATCACCAAAATCGAGACCAACACCCAATCTATCAAGATCATCGAGGATATGAGGTTGCAGCTGAAACGAATTTATCGTTCCGGAAATCTTTCGGCTAAGAGCGTTGGCCACAATGTTGGCCTTCCCCGGATGATACTGTTTGTTGGCATCGTAATCTTTTAGAAGTTCTAACCAAGGTCTCTGTCTTATGTTCAATTCCTTCACTCCTTCTGAGTGAAGATATATTTCAAGCTCTTGTGATATGTGGAAATATTGCAAGTCTCTCCATAAAGATAGTGACATAAGATCCTCAATGCGAAAATAACAGCAGCTAGTTCAAGGTTAGTTAACCTCGTAAGGTTTCAACTGTCGTGAGGCATATGTAATGACCTTACCATGCTGCATCAATACACCCAATGGTTCGCTTTATTTCCTTAATCATTTATGGATTCCCGATCGTGATGACGTTCGCACATTCATTATGGACGCAACTCGTAAGTCACGATATTCCGTACATCCCGGTGCTGATAAAATGTACGCCGATCTTCGTTCCGTCTTTTGGTGGCTCAAAATGAAGAAAGACATTGCTCACTACGTTGCAAAATGTCTCACTTTTTCTAAAGTGAAAGCCGAGCATATCGACCTTATGGTTTGCTCTAGTAACCGCCCGTTTCTATATGGAAGTGGGAAGATGTTGCTATGGACTTTATCACTAAGCTTCCTTCCACCCGAAAGCAACATGATAGTATTTGTGTAATCATTGATCGTTTGACGAAGTCTGCTCATTTCATTCCCATCAAGGAAACGTATTCGGTTGATCGATTGGCGCATATTTACGTTGAAAGGATTGTTTGTCATCATGGTACTCCTTTAACCATTATCTTCGATAGAGATGGTCGTTTCACTTCTCGTTTTTGGAAGTCACTCCAATATGCTTTGGGAACTTGTTTGGATCTTAGTATTGCTTATCATCCACAATCTGATGGTCAATTTGAGCGTATCGATTCAAACCCTAGAAGATATGCTTCGCTCATGTGTCCTCAATTTTGGGGGCAATTGGGATGTTCATCTACCGCTTATTGAGTTTTCCTATAACAATAGCTTTCACTCTAGCATTGGTATGGCACCTTTCGAAGCTCTTTATGGCCGCAAATGTCATTCTCCTATTTGTTGGAATGAAGTTGGAGAATCTTACGTTACCGGTTTGGAGTTAGTTCAAGAAACGACTGATCGTATTGTTCAAATCGGCCAAAATCTACTCGCTGCCCGTAGTCGTCAAAAGAGTTATTCGGATAAGCGTAGGAAACCTCTTGAGTTTAATGTTGGTGATTGTGTTTTACTTAAAGTATCTCCGTGGAAAGGTGTGGTGAGATTTGGAAAAAAAGGAAAGTTATCTCCTCGTTTCGTTGGTCCTTTTGAAATTCTTAAGCGTATTGGTCCTGTTGCTTATAGACTTGAACTTCCATCTAAACTCTCAAATGTTCATCTGGTATTTCATGTTTCGAATTTGAAGAAGTGTCTTGCCAAGGGTAATTTTCAAATACCTCTCGATGAAGTTCGTATTGATGAGACTATGCACTTCGTGGAAAGACCCGTTGAGACATGGACCATAAGGACAAAGTTACTAAGCGTAGTCATATACCATTAGTCAAAGTGCGTTGGGAATTGAAGTAGGGAGCTGAGTTTACTTGGGAACATGAAGATCAAATGAAGGAGAAGTATCCTCATCTGTTCGCTACATCTATTCTCTAATTTCGAGAATAAATTCGTAAAAGTAGGGGATGCTGTAACATTTCGCATATTCGTTTTGTTTTGTTTATCGGGTTACGAACATTATTCGGATCTTTCTTATTAATAAAATTATGCATTTATGAGTGAAATAATTATTTTTATCTTAATTTAAAATTCCTTAATTTTCATTTATGCCAAATAGCCCTTAGAAACTCTTAAAATCTCTTAAAATGGCTTAAAAATACGTTTTTAGAACTCCAGGGGCTAAAATTGTCAAAAGTTGAAAGTGTGTGAGGGGTAGGGCGATGACAGAAAAACCTTCAACAAATCGGCGATAATAACCAGCAAGGACAAGAAAACTACGGACCTATAACAGGGAGGTAGGTCTAGGCCATTTAGTGACTGCCTCGATTTTAGTCGGGTCCATCATAATACCCTTGGCCACAAATCCTTCTCATCCTTATCATTTTTGTCCCCCTTTATAGAATAACTTGACCCGGTATATTAACTTATCAACACACAAGCTAGAAAATACATCCTGGAGATAGTAAACCACCCATGATCCCGCTACAAAGTGTGGGCTCTAATGTGACATCCGTCAATTTTCACTTTAGTATTTGTCTACCCGGCCCGGACTTGTATTGGATCTTTTTTCATTAATAAAAGGCGCATTTTTTAGTATTTGTTTATGTTTATTAGTATTTGTCTACTCGACCCGGAAGCCCTACTTTGGCGTGTTGAATTTACTCATTCATATAATTCAATAATCAGAGTTAATTAAAACCATTCGCGGAATATAAAATTTAAACATTTATATAACTCATCCAGTACATGTCTTAAACAGAATAACAAAAGTCTTAACAGTTAAACATATGCGACATGTAGATCTTCTTTCTTCAATGCCGGTCTTCACTTTATTGCCACGTGTCTCCCCTCAAGCAACCTGTCGCATTTTATTCACCTGCGTGTATACTAAAAGTCAGCTACGCTACGTGAGTTCTAGTTAATCAGTTAACATACATTACATTCATACTCTTACTAATTCATGTCCGATGATAGGTATTTCATACTTTACTTACTATTACTTCTTTCATACATTCTTACATACATACTTACGTGCTTACATAATTTATTTCTTAAATTCCTATGGTGTACTATAAGCTATTCTATCTCTACCGTCTCAGATATTATTAGGGTCTGGTCCCTTCTGCCACAGATATTATTAGGGCTGCTCCCTTCTGTCACAGATATTATTAGGGTCTGCTCCCTTCTGTCTCAGATATTATTAGGGTCTGGTCCCTTTTGTCTCAGATATTATTAGGGTCTGGTCCCTATATCTCGAATACCATACAACCATACTTGTCTCGTCAATCATCCATACATTCATTATCATACATGTATACTTTACATATTCTCTAGCATATGTATATAAATATATACACATATTCATACACAATAACATACAAAAAGATTCTATAATAGTAACATTCAATTCATAATCATATACATATCATACACTTACCACTAAAGGTAAGTGTATTAACCATCACATAGTAGTATGCACACAGCCCCGAAAAACTTCACAGAGTAAAGGGGCTAGAACTCACCTGAAGTCGGGTTCTCTCTGATTTTATGGTAATACCTTCTTAGCTGTGCACGGATAACTGTGTAATAATATAAGTATCAATTAACTACTTCTAACCAATTCATATTTCTAAGTTAGTGAAATCCTAACGAGCAGGGGTCCGTAGCGGGATCTAGGGATGGCAGCCCCTAGCAGGGTCCAAGGGGCAGAGCCCTTGGCTGGGGTTGAGCTGCCAGGTCAGCTTGGAAAAATTTTATTTTCCCTAACAAGCCTTTATTAAACTTTCATCAGAAAAGTGAGTCAGGTTAAGTTTTACAACAATTCAGATTGCATGAAAAACCAATCGCATCGCATTGCTAAAGGAATTGCATCGCATGGATGAAACCAGTCGCATCGCATGGCTTCAACGAATCGCATCGCATGGATGAAACCAATCGCATCGCATGCTTCAACAAATCGCATCGCATGGATGAAACCAATCGCATCGCATGCTTTAACAAATCACATCGCATGGATAAACCAATCTCATCGCATGTTTCAACTAATCGCATCGCATGCTTCAACAAATCGCATCGCATGGATGAACCAATCGCATCGCATGTTTCAATGAATCGCGTCACATGGCTGTGCGATGTGATACTTTTCTGTTTTGCGATTTGAATCGTTTTTGTCTTCATTTTACCATTCATTCATATATTTTGCGATATAACCATTCTTTTGCCCCGTTTTACTAGTTTGGCAAGTTCTGGGTCGTAACAACTTTGTCTACTCGCTTTTTACTTAGCCCAAACGTCACTCATTCATTCCATATTAAACCCGTTAACTCGTGGCTCATCAAGTTTATATTTTTCTTGTTCCTTACATCCCGTACCTTTATACCAAGTTTCATGGAAAACCGACCTCAAACACTTAGCCTTTTTGAACTATAACTTACCTTTATGATCTGGTTTTGCGTCGGATTGGATTAATACACGGATATGGATTCGTTTCTTGTTCTTTAGGTGAATATCTAACACAATCTTGTTTCGTTTTGGGTTTAGATCTGGCCGAAATGTGATAGGGGTGTTTGTGTGTGTTTTGAGTGTGTGAAGGCAAGATGAAATAAGGGTTTTAGGGAATGTTTAGGACCTTGAATACTCTAGGCCCATATGCTTTTAGGTCCATAATCATTCTAGGCCCATAAACTATCTTAATCCTTATCCTTTAATTCTTGTATTATTTAATTGATTTAAATATCAGCACACAACATATTATAAATAAAACTTATTTTATTCATTATTATAAATTGTGGACGTTACAATTCATTTTACTTTGTTATGTCATTTATGCATGTTAAACAATCCTCAAATTAGCTTGTTTTAAATTAAAATTGCATTTTATCAAGTCCAGAGGCTAATTGCGTAAAAAATGAAAGTTGCTCAACAACTCGACTCGTTTCGTAGCGCGATGGGGAGACTCCACTTTGCTTTAACTTTTGGAAGTTGACTTTGCCCTAATTCTCTATTTCTTCTAGTTCTTCAATAAATATTCGAGTAAGTTGAGTTAGCCCGTGAACGAAAGCCGTCATCTAATTTCAATAGACTGGGAGATTTTCATGTTTAATTGATTCAATTTCAATCTAGGGTTTATGTTAAGCACAAATTTGAGATTTTTTAATTAATCCATGAATTTACCCTAATTAGATATTGACTTTTCATTCTTTTATCTTTATTATTTAGTTTTGGTCGCGTTGGACCTGAATCCGATCTCAAATCAACAATCGAACACGAACCGAACACTCGTTTAACCTTATTTTTTCCTTACTTTTATGTTAAGATCTCAAGTATTAATTAATTATTGTTCCATTTATCATATTATTAATGATAGAATATATTTTGGATTTCATAGGATACTGTGTTGAGTTCGGTTGTCAGCTCGCTTATCTCATTCAAGGTATTTTATGATCTATCTTTCCACTCGCCTAATTTCAAGGTGAGGAATTTACACCTCTTTCTTTTACGTTTCCATTTTGTAACATTCGTTAAATTTCGGATTCGAAAACATGGCCCATTTAAAACTTGTATTATTATCCAGACTAATATGTTAAATAATAAAATCAATAATTTATTAGTCCTTTCGGTTATTGATTATTTATTTACACGCTCAAATTAGTTTCGGTTATATATATTTATATATTAATCTAACTATCATCTATATGCCAAAACAACCCCTAGCTAAACTTTAATCCCATTGTGCATCCACCCCAAAGCTCAGGGACCAGATTGCAAATAATATTAAACTTTCCTTCCTTCTCCTTCCTCCCTCATAAGCTCCGCCGAAACTCCATTCCCCATCTATGGTAACTCGGATTTTTCTCCATAAATCACGAAATTGATTTCACAAGATAAATTCTCCACTAAAATAACACTCTACTGACACTTTAATTGTAGAAAACTACAACGAATTGACAGCTAACATGTTCAATCAAACCTGCGGTTTCTCTGACCTATTTACACTATATAAACTCGATTAAAACTCAATTAAACGATACAACACATTCATCTTAGCCTCACGACACAAAACCCTAACCCAATTTGATTGCAGAAGCAGCCCCTGGTCGAGTTTAATCATCGTGTTCTAGCCGAAACCCTAACTCACCAATCTCCTTCAATCCGTGCTTGATACCGGTAAGTATTATATCATTCTTGTTCGAAATCAGCCATTAAACGAAACCCCTCTATCAATTTCAGTTAATAAAGGGGTTAACCCAATCAATTGGACAAATATTGATTTAGGGTTTATATGTGATTTAGGGGTTCCATTGAAGCATTGTTATTTAAGCAATCTGATTTCTTTCACAACCAAACTGTTGGGTAGTGCAGCTGGTTGATGCAGTGACGTTAACACCTCAAACTGGCCTGGGGCGCGAGTTCGAGTCCCCTAGGCCCGGTTTATTTAATTTGTTTCTGTTTTTGCATTTTTATTTATTTATTTAGGTATTATTATGATTAATATTATCTTTTACACATTACATATTAAAACTAATACTATTGTAGCCGTTTAAACGAACAGGACATCGTTAAACTTTTAAAATAATTTTTCACATAAGATTTTTCGTATATATATATACATATATATATACACATATATATATGTATGTATGTAATTGTATATGTATTCTTACATTATTATAAAATATATACATATATTTTTCAATCTAACCCAATATAACCGTTATAAATAAATAGTTTTTCTTCGTCTAAAAGGACCGTTCACCAAGACAAGTTCTCGTTAATATATGTATACATATAATATTAAATTAGCGATTATTGATTTTTAAAATAGATATAATTAAATTATTTGCATTTTAACTCACTTTATAATGTTATTATAAAATATATGCTTGATCGATCCCAAATCCGTGTTATAAACCTATCATGTAATTTGTTGTTCGTTTAGTTCGGTTAGATATTTATTTTATTTTACACATTAAAGTTAGGACATATCTTAAAGGCTCCCTGTGGAACTAACTAGCCACTTTACCCGTCTTCTCGTTACCGCCTTTACTTATTTAATGTAAGTAATTTACATCCCCCTTTTTACCGTTTTATATTTTGGGGACGTTATGCGTTCTGAAACTCAATTATTTTATTTCACACTACAATTCCATTATTTGCGTTTATATGATATTGCTCAACTGGTTATACGTGCGAATGTGATTATGTGTTTACTTTTAATTTATGGTGGTTGGTATCTCATCCTCATTAGTATGATCATATGCCGTCGGAGTAGCTCGCTATCTATGTGATTCGAGTGAAAAGACAATTTTTTATATTTATTGTTATGCTAGTTGTAGTAGTTCATATTTATCGCAAGGAATTGTCATTTTAATATTATATGTATTCAAAAACCGTGATTACTTGCTCAACTTTATGTTGACAAACTATGTCTTTTCACGCATGGCGTAGGTAGCTATATTGAATGAAGAAAACGAGTTAAAGAATAGTTGGACTTTAGGTTGCATGACGGATAAAGACTTTAAGATGAAATTAATTATTTTTCATTTGTAATGTTTATTTCTTTTGAGACAATGTTGTGCTTTGTGTACTTGATATATGAAATGAATAATTTAGATATTGACACGTGTATTATACTTTAGTGTCTTTTGAGCTATGGTACAATTATGTTACGCCCCGACATATTCCGCCTTAGGTTGGGGTGTGACAGATTGGTATCAGAGCCAAAGGCTATAAGATAGGTGGTTAGACGTAACGGCCTGGTAGCATGCTTAGGATCCCTATACGTGCACCCTACTTGTTTAAATTTTTGTACATAGCTTAATTTATTAAAATTTTTTATCATATACAAATGTACACGAAAGCACACACTTATTCCGAGGCTATACCTCAAAATAATTTTTCAAAATTTTAGGATGATTTTTAATCGGGAAATTCCTTAAGAATTCCCACCTTTTACCTCCCCTCTCCTTGAGGATGATTCATGTAACGGATACGTAGTAACTGTACACCTGTACATCGATCCCTTGACACCAAGGCTTGCGAGCCTAAGGAAGTGCAATGCGCATAACTCTCAATCAGCCGTTAGACCTGGCTGCCTTCTTGGAGGGTGAGGTGTGAGTGTGAAACTTGTTAATCCAAAGCGTATCACACTAAACATTCATGAATCTACTACCATCATTGTGTCAATCGTGGTCATTTGACGATCACATTCTTAATTTATAACCGAATTCACGGTGATACGTGGCTAAACTCGGTTTTCCGCATTGTGTTTTAGTTGAATGGGTGGATGAAGTACATAAATACGGAATAGTTCCCGAAGTACTTAAACCGTCTATCTCAACACCCCTCACAACTCAATTTTCATCGATTCTGTGGAGTTAATACATAAATATTTCAACAACTTTTATTTAGTTTTCGATATTTTCATTTTGTTGGAAGGAACCATGGTGATTCATGAAATCCTAACCAACAAATGAAACCTTATATTCCAATTTTAAGTTATTTTATTATTTTAATATATTTCAACAACTTTTATTTAGTTTTTGATATTTTCATTTTGTTGGAAGGAACCATGGTGATTCATGAAATCCTAACCAACAAATGAAACCCCTGTGTTTCAATTTTAAGTTATGTTATAATCATTATTTATTTATTTTATGTATTTATTTATTCCTCATAACATCAACACCTAATAAAATCACGTCTCATTAATGACTTCATTCTAAACCTCAACCACAAACCCAACCCCAAATTGTTAAATAGAATTCACAAGTTTCAATTTACACAAACTCATACATTTACAACACTTACCCGAGTCTCTTAAATTTTACACATTTTATTCTTGCAACATGTCTTCTTCCTGCCTCATGTAAGGCCCCGAACCTCGGGAACCCTACAGTTGGTATTCATACAAAATACTTAAGAAAATATTTAAACTTGAAAACGCTTTCTTCCATTAAAAGAAACATCTCAGAGTGTAAATTCAGCGGAAAACATAAATAGTAAAGTAAGTTCCCTAAAACCTGGGAATTTTGCCCAAAACCAAATTTTAAATATAATCCATGAAACTATTTAAAATAAAATTTGTTCAAAATACATTCTTCCATCCACGTATGCCCTTCACCGTCCAAGTAGCTTCGTGCACGTCCAAGCGATAAGGCATCCTCTTCCTAACCTGAAACTCACATTAACATGCACACAAATTCAGCTTGAGCTGAGTGAGTTCAAGTTTTAAGTAAATAATATCAGTAATAACAATTATGATAGTCATACCAAAAGTTTGAAAATAAAACGAGTGCATCCATTAAGTCATCATTACCGAAGACTAAACATTCTCATACATACATATACAAAATGTATACATAAACATCCTTTCAAGTACATCCCTATATATATATATATATATAACATCCACGTATAACATCAGGGTCGAGCAAACGTACAACCCAAACACGTAACATCAATGCATGCAAACACAAAGTAGGCATACGCAACATCAGTAGTCGAAACGACTACAACATCGCCAAATATAGGCCAAACAATAATATGTGTGTGTGTGTGTGTATATATATATTTAACATCCCAAGGCCTACCATATACTAGCAAGCCTATATAAAATCGTTTAAAACATTTCATCAAGTAAGAAAAACACTTAGGTATGCATGCTAGCCCAAAATTTAAAAGAGTAAAAAGGGCATTATGAACTCACCTGAAATCAGCCAAACACCAGCAACGAGCTAGGAAATCTCTAAGTGTACACTCACAAGTAAAGGCCTGTAAATTGTACACAACGCGTTACTAAACTAGACCGTAAGAACACACTTGCCTAACGGGCCGTTCAAGCCCAACAATTTGGCCCGAGGTCCAACCCATACTCATTCATTTTACCTCAGCCTCTAAAACCTTTCAATTGACCAAATCCACCCTACGATCACGGTCGGGGCTAACCATGATGCACAAATCACCCGTCGGTACGCAAACCGAGTCGAATACGCGCGTAATAAATCTTAAAACCAATTGCCAAGCAAATCAGCCCCCAAATGGACCAAATTCCAATCTTAACCTTGTCATGCATCATAATTATGTCACTCGAGTTGATAGGGTTGATGGTTCCTTTTTACAACACTCAATTTAACGATTAAACGACAATTCGCGCACAACCGACTCGTTTGACTAATCACCAACCTAATCAGCCCCGAGTACCAAAAAAATAATTTTTCCACAGCCTTGAATCCCCCTAGGGCTATGAAAACTGATTCGGTTGGTAATTCAATCGATTAACGCATCAAACTCAACAATTGACGATTCTACACCCGATAAACCTTAGTTTTCGAACTAAAATCGATTGACCGACCTAAACACCTTCAATGAATATGGTTTTTAAGTATGATATACTACACATACCTAGGAGGATTTTAGTGTAAAAACCTCACTCAAAACAGTCCCGGAAGAGCTCAATTGGACAGCCACCCGCTTAGCCTACAACAAGTCGTTTATTGATCAATACGCGCAATATAAGGATCAATTAAAGTGTAAAAGACATGGGGAATCATAAAACCGACCTGGAATTGAAGTTTTTATGGTTCAAACTTGGCTACACAGAAGATTTTCGCAAGGGGGGGGGTCAGCTGGTCCGATGGTCGCTAGGAATGGATTAGGGTTAGGTTATTTTTGTTTTATGATATAATATAAGAAGTTACATCCAAGTCCCTCCAAATTGAAGTATAAGGCATTATGGAAGAAAAGTTAAATGGTTCAACATACCGAGATGACGCAAAGGCTCCTGAGAAACGTCGGTTAAATCCCGAGAATTATACATACTTTACAAGCTTTAACTCTTGGAACCGAAATTAACGGGCGTTACACCTCATCAACTGTAAACGTCGCGTCGACAACTCTAGCCGTAGCATGTCATCTCGCATTACGAAGGGAATCGTGGAAGCCCTCCCAATAGTCATCTCCTAACTCCAAGCCGTGAATGCCCCTAATGTTCCTACGAACCCTAATGTTTTCTCTATCAAGCAATTCACTAACGCTAACCCGACTAATTACTTTGGGACTGAGGGTGCTACAACCCTTCTTCAATGGTTTGAGCACATGGAAAGTGTGTTCCTCCACTGTGCATGTCCGGATGACAAAAAGACCATGTATGCCTCAAGTGTTTTCAAATCAAATTCCCTTACTTGGTGGAATAACAAAAAAAAAGGACCTTGGGGCTGAGGTTGCCAAAGCCTTGCCATGGGATGACCTCAAGAAGCTCATTTTAGACAAGTTCTGCCTGAAATATGAACTCCGAAAGTTGGAAGAAGAATTCTGAAATTTGAAGCAAGAGGGAGGTGATAATATTGCTTACAACGATCGGTTTCACGAATTGAACGTCCTCATACCACACATGGTTACTCCTTTGGAACGTGCCATTTATAAGTACATCACGGGTTTGCCGATGCAAATCCAATATTCCCTCTTTAGTCGTGACCCGAAAGAACTTCATGATGCCATTACCCTAGCCTGTATGCTCACTGAAAACCATGTTAAGGCAAGGACCATGATGCGAAAAAGTTCCAAAAAAAAAACCCAATGATAAGCCCGCATCCGAACCCACTAAAGAGTCCAAGCCCGAATCCCCAAAGCCCGAATCCTCCAAACACAACCACAACCACAACTCATCTAATTACTGCAATAACAAAAGAAAGCCCAATTCACAAAAATTTGTCTTAGCCCAATCACAAGCCCAACAAGCCCCTTCAACCAAGAAACCATACACCGGCCCACACCCATATTGCAACACTTGCCAACGTCACCATCCGGCCCAATCCACTTGCTGAATGTGTACCAATTGCCATAGATTCAGCCCTTACCCAATATTGTCGAGAGCCTATGAAAATGCAACACAACTCCCCTATTCCCCAACCCATCACTCAATCATTTCCCCAACCATATGCCCTACCATATGCTCCATCTCACCCTACGAGCCTGCTATCATTGCGGTAGCCCAAACCATCTTCGCAACACATGTCCGAAACTCGTTTATCAAATTCAAACCTACCCAAGCCTAACCAACCAACTTCAAATATATCAAGCCCAAACTTTCCAACCCCAAGCCGATCAAGCCGACCAAGCCCAACTAATGCAAGCCCAATCCATCCAAGCTATTCAACCTCAACCAAACCAAGCCGACAAAACCAAACGAATCAAGCCAATCAGGGCATGCAAGGACATGTGTACTACACCAATGCCAATGAATTGCAACTTAGGAATCATGGCACCACTTCACACTTGTCCTTATGCCCAAAGACCGACCTACCCCGAGAAGAAAAACGCTGCTAGCAACATATTTTTTTATTTTCGCATTTATTACTTTTGTTTTTGTTCTCCTCTTTTGAATAACGTCTCCTTGTACTCAAATTTTCAATATTATTAATGAATTGGTGTTTATGTTGGGTCGGATATTTGATAAGGAAGATTGTAATCTTCTCAACCTCCTCTGGAAAACGGCTAAGTATGGACTTCGAGCAAACTTGGACTATCGAGCATGGTTTACTACTTCGAGCAAGGTCTTCAAAACCATTTTGGTTGATTCTTCAAAGTGTTGAAGGCTTTGAGCAAGCCACACTTCAACGAGCAAGAGTGTTCTTCTATCGAGTATGGATTGCCAATCGAGCAAACAACTTGATCATTCAAGTTTTAACCAAGTGATACGAGCACAGGATGTCCGAGCACATGGTGACAAGCATGGATGCAATAAGAAGATGTTATATGCTCCAGGCATGGACTACGAGCATGATTCAATCTCCCGAGCAATATTTACATCCGAGCATGCTAAAGATTGATGAATAAGTCTCATGACAGGATTGAAGACATCAAGAAGAATGGGCTTGCTCGATGGACTAGTTCGAGCAAAGCAAGGATTGGTCAAGAGGAATGAAGCTTGCTAGAGGAGAATATTTTCACTGTAAAATATTTTAAGCAAAGGATGCTCGAAGACACTCATCAAGCATACCTTGCATACTGAGTCTGCTCGAGCAAGAGACAAATCATGCTCGAAGACTCTTACACTTGTATTTGTTTTGTCTTTCATTATGTAATGATTAGGGATTCTAGAAGGAATGTCAGGGTCTATAAATAGGGTCCTAGGTTTCCATTTTAGGGCAGACGTGACACAAGGAATACGAGAAACATTCAAAACGAATATTCTGTTTGTTTCCTCGTACCTCCGCCGCCGTCTTACACGAAACCCTAGACATTCCTTTCACTGTTCCATTAATGATATATTAAATACAGTGAATCTTTTTCTGTGATTGTGTTCTTATCGACTATCTTTTATTGTTTCGTGTTTATTATATCACACCTTCGTTCCCATCCGTTGGATATCCTGATTCCGCCGGAATATTCAATAGGCCTTTGGGTTATTGAGTATGTGTGTTATTGTCAACCTTTTTAAGGGTTGCACTAGATTCTCGGTCCTGACAAGTGGTATAAGAGCTTTGGAATCTCCCTGAAAGCCACGGGACTAAAGGTTTGTGATAAAGCTTGAAGCTTTACTGTATTTGACTGCTTCAAAAGTCAGATCTGTTGAAATGGAAGACCAGGAAGTTTTTACGAACAAGTTTCCTAGACTTCTTGGACAAGAGAACTTCATAAAATGGAAGGTGCTTTTTGAAGCTGCTGTGAACTACAACGACCCTAAACTCTGGACTTCTATCTCAAATGGACAATATGTTCCTTCCGCTGCTGTAAACAACATTGCCACTATAGAACTGAAAATGAAGAAAAGAGATGACAATGCATTGTCCATGCTGAAGCTAGGTCTGTGTTGGGAAATACTGACAACTATCAATCATCACAAAACTGCAAAGGATATGTATGATGCAGTTATTGACATGTTTGAAGGCAACACAGAACTCAGAGACAATAAAAAGGATAGACTGAAGCAACAATTGGATAGATTCAAGTTTAAGGAAGGTGAAAGATTGAAGTCTGTGCTGCAGAGATTCTTGGTCATTGTAAATGAGATTAGAACAGCAGACATGCAAATCTCTTACTTTGACCTGAACAAGAAACTGTTATCTTCTTTGTCTGGTGAATGGTACACAACCAGCAAATTTATCAAAGAAATGGCCAATTTTCCCAACTTTAAGTTGGATGATGTGATAGCTTTTCTTAAAGTTGCAGAACATGAAATGATTGAGAATCACATGATTAGAGAGGATAAGCCCAGCTTCCTAATGACAAATGCTCTTGTAGCACCAATGGGAAATCTCTCGATCAAGAATGAGCAACAAGTAATCATTGAAGAGCCCACTGAATCAGGATCAGTATGTGGTGGACAGTCAGGGTTCAATGTCCAATTGATTGAAGATGATGTTGCCTCTATATCAAGTGAACATTCTACATTTGTGCAGAACAATTCAGGCCAAGGAACTGATTATCAGGCCTTGTTCTTAATGTTCACTGACTCTTATAATGCATTTGTTGCAAAGAACCTGATACACACCGGTGTTGTGCAAGAAGATCTTAAGCAAATTGATGCAGATGACTTAGAAGAAATGGATCTCAAATGGCAGGCTGCCATGTTGGCTATAAGAAGCAAGAGGCTGTAAAATAGGTAGGAAGATCAAGCTTCTCTGGACCCAATGAAAGAATAGGGTTTGACAAGTCAAAATCCATCTGCTACAACTGTTAGCAACCTGGACACTTTGCCAGAGAATGTAACCAGCCCAAGCAAGTGGGAAATCAAGAAAATCAAAATCAGTTCTATCAAAATCAGAACCAAAATTTCCAGAATCAAAGAAATCAAATGGTCAACCAAAACACTTATCAAAATAAGAACAGACCCCAACAACAACATTTCCAACCTCAAAGAATTAACCAAAAACAGATTCGAAACAATCAAAACAGAGGAAATCTAAATGGTGTGAATCAAGTAAGAGATCAGAGAAATGTTGCTGTCACAAGGGTACCACAAGATGGGGAGTTTGACTGGAGCAACCATACTACAGAGATTGAAAAGGAAAATGTTGCTTTCATGGCCAAGGTGCAGGACAAAGCAGAGTCTTCAAACTCACAAGTACATTCTGAAATCTCTATTTCTGATCTTCTTTTAACCATTGATGAGCTAAATCAGGAGATTGGAAAGTGGAAGTCAGAATGTGGAAGAAAAAAGCTTTTCTGAATGTATGTGAGACTAATGAGGCTACTTATGAAAACCAGATCAAAAGCTTAGAGGAAGACTGTATGCAAGCCTACAAGACTCAATCAAGGATGACTGTTGAGATTGAGGGTCTGAAAAAGATGTATGCTGATGAGAAGCTCAAGAATTCTGAACTAATGATTCAAATGGAATTTCTGAAGAACTTGGTATCTACTGGAAACATAGTTGGATATGTGGACAAAATGACCCCTGAAGAAAAATACAAGAACGTACCACCACCTTTTTGTGACAAGTATCCACTAAAAGTAGACAAGGAGAGCATGAATGAATATTTGAAATAATTCAAGAATGTCTTTGAAGACAGGCCTAAGTTTGTGAAATAGTATGAAGATGTGACTGTTGACAAAGAGGAGAGTTTGTTATGAAGCAAAATGATAAATCAGAAGAAAATGAGGCAAAGAAGGATGAGGTAAAGTAGAAATGGAGTGAATACTCCAGTGAGGGGAGTACTTGTAGCTGCAGCAGTACCAAATCATCAAAAGGCAAGAAAAAGAAAACGGGATAAAAAAAAAGAATGATGAAAAGATTCCAAAATTGCCTAAGATAACCCCCAAGATGAGGAAGAATTAAGAAAGGATGAGAAGAGAGCATGAGGTGTTTGATATTTGTGCCAGACCTCAACCAAAGAGCAAAAATGACAAATCTGCAAGCTACTCATACGATCAACATCCTCCAATCTATCCAGTTTTCTATAATCATGTGACATTTGTGACAAAACCGGATACACCTTAGTGCTTACAAACTCGAATAAGCGTTTAACCGCTTATTGCGTATCGAACGAACGAATAATCGAACGGGTCTGGTTATAACCCAGATAACCCGAGGGGCCATCTATAAGTGATATATGTCTATATTAAGCCAACATATCGAGATTAAGGCCTTAGTATGATAGCAAACTAGTTAAACGAAAGCATGCTCATTTAACAACCCGCCATGGATTTAAACTCGAAAGATAGTTCTGAAACAAGCATTGTATCATCCAAAAAGCCGAAAAAGACTTATTAAACACTTTTTTGGAAATGTTTTAAGGGACCCGTGAAAATATTTTCGATATTACAAACAAATACTATGTTTTTCTAAATTTACAATAAAATGGCCGAAAAACACTCGTTTTCGCACTGTTTGGCGTACCCGATATATTTTTCGCGCCAAAAACCAAACCCAAAATAAATTAGGACTTGGCATTTAACGTATGGACTAGTAAATTATGAGAAATGGATCAAAACAAGGCCCGGGGGGGCCTTAGTTCCGTACGCAAGTAGAAACATCCCCCCCCCCCTAAGCCTTATATTTTTTATATACATCCTAAGTTAGATATTTTGCCATGGTTTCTCTAAAAATTCTGGAGTTCTCTGCTGATCATCATAAAACACAATCAAAAACCAAGGTAAATCTATTTATTATGGCCATTTAATCTTGGTTTAATCATGCTTAATCTTATATAAACATAGTAAGATTACCAAAAATCATTCCTAACCATGCAAAAATCCTAAAAATAGTTCAAAAACATGTTTTGATCCTACACATGGTGTCACACCCTAATCCAGGGCCTAGAGGTGTGACCATCAGTTGGTACCTGTTTTGTAAATATATCAGAGTAGCGGGTTCATTTTAGCGGAAGTCTTTAAATATTAAAATATTAATTTACATTACCAAAATTACTCGGGAAATAAACACCCGAGTTTCAGTTTTACAAATAGTGATATTAATAATACAAGGATTCATGATATTAAAAAAACAAGCCATCTCGAGCGATCTTCTATGACTCCAATCCTTGTATACATCTATGGTCATCTATTCACCTACAAGGGTGGGAAAAACACGTAAGCTATATGCTGGTGAAACGTTGACTCGATAAAACATTTATAACAGTCGTTAAATACAAACATAGTTTTCTGTTCACAATCTCAGCAGGAATGCTTGTCCATTCCCGGGATTTGTACCACTGACCTACACACACAATTCAAAGGTTCCCCGAGTATATAGCCCCTATTCGGAGACAACCTTCCCCTAGGCTATGTAACCCTTATGGAGAACTGGCTATGACTGACTTGGTTTTGTATGCCAATTATCAGTTACGTTTGGATCCAGACACATGTGTATTCGGTCTGAGTTGCTTTTTATCTCTATTTTGTATTACAACGATTTTTGAGATTACATCTCATGCAAACATTTATCAAACTCTTTGTAATAAACAACCAGGTTATTACAAGAGTAAAATCAGTTCAGACAGTAAAAGGTTAACATGTTCACCTTATATTATCAGTTGGAAATATCAACCTCCTTGGCTTTAGTATGCTATTAACCTATACTCATAATAGGTATGCATAAGTACCTAGTTGGTATTGTTCAGCAGACTTTAAGTCTGTTACAGTTTCAGCAGACTTGAGGTCTGATCAGCAGACTTGAAGTCTGATTCAGTTCAGCAGACTCGAGGTCTGACCTATCCTTAGTATAGTTATAGTCGTTTTATGAAAATACTTTGAATTTACATATGACGTTTGGAATAGCACGCTTTGGCCTAATAAAGGATATCACATTGGCAAACTTCTTCAGGTAAGCAAACGGGTCCCGTGGTTGATTGGGATTTGTACAAATTGCTTTCCTTAGACAAGAAGAGTCTACTAATGATACCCCCCCCCCCTTCAAGTTACTACATGCCCATCAAAATAATAGTTTTGATAACATTACTTCACGTGGAAGCAACGTCTTTACTTTATAAAACGTTATTTGGAAAATAATTACAGTTTAACGACTATACCCTTAACAAAGCTATATCTTATGTATTTAAAGTAACTAGTAAAGTAACTTAACCTTAATCGGCTGGACGGGACTTAAGAACTTAAGAAATCAGCAGCACTTCGACGTGCACTTCGTTTTCAAGATTAACAGCTCGTTTGGTAGCATAACAACACCCGATTCTTCAACTAGAACAGCCTCGGAACCACCAGAACTCTCTTGGCATGACTCCCTAGGTTATGTGTGAGCGAAAAGTGTGAAAATGGGATGAAGACGACTGAGCACGCGGCTGCCCTATTTATACCCGTTTTTGTGCATCTTCACGGTACGCGAAGATGCTTGCTTGAGCCAGTTCGCGATACTCGAAGATGTAAAAGTCGGCGCCGCAATTTTGCATGTCAACCTCGTGTTGACACGTGTCGCCTCGTCACTGGATAAGCTTGGAATTGTGTGCCAGCATCTTCGCGATACGCGAAGATGTAAAAGCGTGTTTATATACATTATCTATCTAAAAACGGTTCAGGATAAAAATTATCTGAATATTTATATATGAAAAGTCTCTACAACCATACTGATTATCTACGTGCTGATGAAAGGTGATTATTCTCATTGATTGGTATATTAAGTGGAGATAGTACGAATGACAAAACATAATGAAATTACACGTGACAACATGTTTATACAAACGCTCTATGTAATGTTAAACATAACTAATTTGGGAATAACGTGGTCTGTGATGGCCATGGCGCTACTGTGGGCGGAAAGGTAGCCACAATAGCACTAAACTAAAGTTGAGTATGGCCTATGAGCCAAGTTCTGCTGCAACGTTTTAAACTAAAGTTGAGTATGTCCTATGAGCCAAGTTCTGCTGAAACTTATTAAACTAAAGTTGAATATGGCCTATGAGCCAAGTTCTGCTGTAACTTACAAAACTAAAGTTGAGTATGGCCTATGAGCAAAGTTCTACTGCAACTTATTAAACTAAAGTTGAGTATGGCCTATGAGTCAAGTTCTGCTGCAACTTACTAAACTAAAGTTGAGTATAGCCTATGAGCCAAGTTCTGCTGCAACTAAACTAACTAAGTTGATTATGACATGAATGCCAAAAAAACATTATGGTTATACATATTGTGGGCGGAAAGGAGGCCATAGTGATTGGTGATACGTGATAAATAATATATATATATATATATACACATACATACTATATATGCATATACATACTATGTGGATAGGCGTAGGAAATTCTACGTGTAGAAAATAATAATTGTTTGTGTATATAATGTGAAATGTATGAGTTTAAGTGGAACCATTGTGGTCAGAAGAGGGACCATAGTGGTTGATTTTGCGTGGAACCGTTGTGGGCGGAAAGGGGGGCACAGTGGTTGAATTTATGTGGAAAATGAAGGCACGTAGTACGAATGAGCAGTCACAATTTTATCGTAGTTTCAAACACTATCATAAACTAATACACATACATATGAGTATACAAATACGTAGATATACATTTTCTTAAATACATATGGTACGCAAAACTAATTTCATTAAAACCTATGAAACTCACCAACTATTCATAGTTGACCTGTTTTAACATGCTTTTCAGGTAATCAGATAAGTGGAGTAATTTCCTTTGCGTTACGTGTCTAGTTTGTGATTGATGCCGTGGGCATTTCAGTTAGAAGTAAAGTAATTGAAGAACCGGTTTTGATTGTATCACCTAGTTTGTAAAAGATTTTATAATGATGTAATATATTGTAAATTAGTTAGTAATGTTTCTTTATGAGCAATGTATTTGATACCAGTTGTATCTGTTGCATTTCCGTTTTATGCTTCCGCAAATCGCTTAACGGGGTGTGACAGAAGTTGTTATCAGCGCCATTGGTTATAAAGGATTAGGTTATCCCTTAGGATACCTATAATATAACCGTAGGCTCGATTATATCTGGGAAACTTAATAATAAGTAACAATAGATACTGATGGATGCCGGAAACTTAATAATAAGTAACAATATTTGGGTACTACCGATAATATTGAGTCTTATCGTAACGAATAATATATTCGGTTACAATCAGTATTAATTCCTATTCAAATTAAAATTATACCCAACCAAAATTAATATTATATTTTATTATATTTAATATTATATCTGTTCATAACAAATAAAATATCTTACTTTTGCCCTAATTAATAATATCCTCTACTCTGATTAAAGCTATCGGAAAATGCTATTTTATGACTAACTGTTACACCAAAGGATATCGAGATCAGGTAGTCTTATGACAAATAAGGAACCAGTGTTGCCTGTAAACGAGAATATGAGAACGCTTAACCAAGTTCAAACTAAATCTGGTGATATGACAGAACCACTAAGGGGCTTAATATGCAAGGCCCGGGAAAGAACCATGGGAGACGTGTCCTACAGACAATGATTTTAAGAAAATATGTATATATACATATAATACCTCTCATCATGGGTCTAACCTTTAATTCATATACTCGTTCCTTTGACATTAATCTAAACTATTTTCCAGTCATCCTTCCAATTCCGTTGTTCAAACACATACACCAACCCTAGGGAAAATACCTAGTGATGAGCCCGATTTATCAAAATTATAAATATGATAATTAACAAAACTGTATTTTCAATTATAATATGACCAATCTTGGCTACTAATACATTTAATGTATTAATGATATTTCAAGAAGAAATGTTAATAATAATAATTTTCTTTACATATCACCAGTACAAGTAACTCTGATGAACTTCCCTAACTAGCAAACTCTTCGAACCATTTAAGAACGAGAAACTCCAACCTCTCCTATATTTTTTCTATTCCGATTGGTTATTATAGGAGAGAAACCTCATGCTCACGAAGTGATGTTGTGCCCGACTGGAATGAAACCCACTTACCTCCAACCAGTAAACTACTACTTTTACTAAGCCCGACATGCCTACGAATAATGAATGACCTGGCGAAAGAATATATTTAATGATTATAGTTAACAAACATTAGAAGTCAGGTGGAATATATACGTGCATTCCCATTATAACGTACTAATTAAACTCGTAACAAGCAAATATCAACTTACAAGGAGAGACGAACAAAAAACAACTTCCGAATAATGGGATCATACCAAAACAATTGTCGTACAAGTTGTGAACTGTTTATAATTGTTATAAACACGTACTTGGATAGATAAGGATAGTACGGTATTGTCGTGTATAGCTTCTGATACTCCATACAAGCATATGGTGGTGCACTATGCTAATAGGGAGGATGATTTGGGCATTTTTAATATAAACATTGACCCCTATTGGGGTTAAAAATTTTTTGTCATGATATACAACTTTCATATATATGCAAACTATGGCCTTTGTTAGGCTAATTTTACATACTATCCTTAGTATTCAGACTTGAGAACAAACCAGTGTGATACATACGTGTTAATTGAAATACTTGATTGCTTGTTAATGTGATTCCTTTTGTGATTAGTTGCGTAAGTGAATTTTATTAATTGTGGGATAACTGGTTATTGTTATAGAATGGCCACGAAGAAAATAAACACGTTGTCTAAGGCAGATGTAGCCGAGATGATCGCTCGACAACTATAAACAGTACTTCCGACTATAGCAGCACAATTCGCTGCAGGTGTTAATACAACTATGAATACAAATCAAGTACCGAACATTAATGCGGGCCGTAAATACTAATCCCCCAGCAAATACTAATACAACTATAAATACTTCCCCGATAAATGCTAGCACTATCCCAACTAATGCTCCCCCGTTGAATACTAATGCTATTCTCAATCATGATAATCCCCCACCAAACTTGAACAATAGTCATAACAACCAAAATCCCCCGCAACACGGATACCATCTTAAGCACTTCATGATGTGTAAACCTCTGGATTTTAGTGGTACTGAAGGACCAAATGGACTGATAAAGTGGATTGGAAGGACTGAATCCATCATTAATATCACCAGTTGTCCACCAGAATGTATTGTCAAATTTATTACCTCTACATTTGTGGACCACGCGCTTATGTGGTGGAATACAGTTGTGCAAATTCGGGGACAGAAAGTAACCAATCATATGTCTTGGGAAGAACTTAAAGATCTTATGTTAAAATACTTTTTCCCAATAAACGAAATTCAGAAATTAGAACAAGAACTTTGGAACCTAGAAATGAGGGGTGCAGATCATCTGGAATATACCCACCACATTAAGGAACTGACTCGTCTAGTTCCATGGTTAGCTACCCCATAACCCAAACGTATTGAACGCTATATTTGGGGTTTAGCCCCCGAAGTTAGGAGTTTGGTTAATTCAACTGGCCTTATAAATTTCGAAAATGTCGTGTTTCAAGCATGCATTGTAACTTCTGATTTGATTAGAAGTGATGCGTTAAGAATGCCCGGAGAATCATCTGGTACAAAAGGAATCAATTATGGAGCGAGAATACAAGAAAGACAATAGAATAAACGTGCGCGCCCCTGCAATACAAAATTACGCTATGACCAGTTCTGATGTGAAGCAAGATAAGTACAACGGGTCTTTGCCTAGATGTGGAAAATGTGGTTATCATCATGTTGGTGAATATCGAACCAATGTGTATCACAAATGTGGGAAGGTGGGACACTATGCCCGAAATTGTAGAACCGTTATGAATACTATAAATCCACCAACCTAACTCCAGGGCTCACAACTACCCCAACATTAACCAATACCACAACAACCAGTCTACCAAACCCCGTTATGCCTGTTATGAGTGTGGTAGTGTGAAGCACATCAAGAATGCCCTAGATTGAACCCAATTGCGATGGAAAGACAAAGGCAAGGACTGGCATCGATGTCCAACTCGACTAGGGGTCACATATTGTGAATAAACCGGATAGAACAAATGTAGTAACAGGTACGTTCTTAGTAATGCCTAATATACTTTAGTTTATTTATTACGGGCGCTGATAGACGCTTCGTTCCTACAAATTATTACCTTGGAAAATATACCGGCACTGATAGACGCTTCGTTCCTACAATTCTGTATACTATAGAAACCACCAAAAGTAAGAATATAAATACTAACCATACTATTCGAAAAACTACCCTCTTAACCTAAACAACTAGCTATTCCCTATCGATGCACTCCCCGTGAAAGATAAGAGTTGTTGTGTAATAATCAGTGTGGACTAGTTAATTGAGTTCAAATAAAAGTTATATATAGAAATAGAACTGTTATACTACCTCTTCTAGATAAAGAAGTGATCCCGTACATGGAACAAAACCTAGTACCCTAATGCCTTTTGTATCACTGTCTTAAATTACATATCATAACAGCTACATCAAGGATTCATGGATACCCCAGCGGGAGGAACACTTTTCTACTATTACTTAAATTTATCCTCCTAATTCAAAAAAGAGCCAAGATTACGAATGGAAAGTGAAACAAAGTAAAAGCATATACCCCCCCCCCCCCTAATGATGAAACACAGATGAGAAGAACTATACTATCCATAACCGAAACTTGAACTTTAAACTTTATAGCCTTAATAACCAGGTGATGAACAAGGAAAAGTCAGGCCAGATGTTTGGTTAAACTGAGTACCAGTATAAATATGTAAGGGAAATTTATGAAGGAACTGGTAAGAGAAAGATCCTCGGGGATGTTACAACAATTTGAAATACACCATTGGAAAGAGGAAACAAATTAAACCCGAGAAAGCAATGCAAGTTGAATGATAGTTCCTTGACTCATCCACTCCGAATACCTTTTTCTGATTTCTAACAACTACCCAACTAAAAAAAAACTCGACTTAACAAGATCTTATCCTTAGTGAGTTGTGTATGAAACTTAGATCCCTAATCGACCTGAACAAGGTCTGTAATACTCTAACAAACAATCAATATTCAAACCTTAGAGGAAAGTGATACCGGTAATTTCGATCCTCGTATATTAACAGTCATCGTAATATTATGCAAGCGGCTATATATTATATTATATTATGCGAGTAAGAATGTAAGCTGCCACCTCATTCAATTGAAAATTGGCGACCCCCAAAATACAAAATCCGAATTCATTTCGAAAATCATGGATAAAGCTCGTAATATTAAAAATAGACTGACGCGACCAGAGTACTACACCGATATATGTGAGAAGATGACGATTCTTGAAGGGTGTTAATTGAGTTGAGGAAACCGATGAGTTGATTCTAAAATACATGGTACTGTAAAAAATTGACTCGAAGGTTAACCCCGTAGCGTATTAAACAAAATTATCTCATTCCCGATATTTTATATATATCAAATCAGAACGAGTGCCTTACTGACAGGACGAAATTAGTAACAACTAAAAACTAGTATACAACTAAACTCTACAAAGGGACCCATGAAAACGTTGAACGGGGGAGAATTAAATAGTTATAACGCTACAAAAATTTTACTGGATAAAGTTTGGTCGAATCCACAATGGGGAATCAAACACGTTCGGGGACAGAAAGAACAAATTCCAAAAAAAAATGATTATAAATTTTCCCTAAAGGGACGTAATTGGTATATTTAATTTTGGGGAAGAATGTGACATTCGTGACAAAACCGGATACTCCTTAGTACTTACAAACTCGAATAAGCGTTTAACCGCTTATTGCGTATCGAACGAACGAATATCGAACGGGTCTGGTTATGACCCAGATGTAACGCCCGGAAATTTCGTGAATCGGCTTGATCGTTTATACGAGTTTGTTAAAAAGGAGGGGTTTCATCTTTCTAATTTAGGAGCCTTGTAGTACAATGTAAAAGTCCATTTATTCATCCAATTGCCCAAAACATCGCCTCTTATAACTTAAAGTGTTAGATTAGTATGTAGGACCTGGCATTTATGTTATCGGCATGAGACATTTGTAGAGTTTGTATAAATTTCCGGGATTGATATGGCATTCTTCGGGGACCTCCTTGTCATTTCCGTAAGTCAAA